>NC_079454.1:8297771-8305271 GCF_903798145.1 Danio aesculapii
TTTTCAGTCCATGTCCCATGATCCACTTGGTAAGCAATTTTCCTGTAAACAAAACATATTAGTAGTAATACTAACAATTACAGCTCACCTCAACTCTAGAACACCATGCATAAAAAAGGCTAGATGAACATAGCCAGAAGTTCAAGAAATGGCTATAGCAACGTAGCCAAAAGTGACAGAACTATAATACACGATTAGGAAATAAATAGAAATGGCTATAGGAACGTAGCCATATATCACATAAAGGCTGAAACATGTCTTAGTTTATTGATAGACCTAAAAATTGCCCTGTATTCCTCATCTCCAAATCCTGATTCATGCTCTGCGTACAGAGAGTCTAAAAACATTACCTAAATATTACCTTCATGCTGGACTAATCTATTAAAATGTGCCTGCAGATGTGATTGCACTTTTTTTAATCGTGTTGGTTGGAAAACCGAGGCATCACAAAATGGACAATGAAAATATGTGCAGCATTTGGTGCACTGTACACCCACCCAGCACGAGACGTCATTTCGACGTCGTTTTTTGGGCTAAATCAAGTCGGCCCGTCACAGACTTAATTTAGCCGAAATATCGACGTCGAAAATTGGTCTGTATTTGGTCCGTCGGATTTGGTCCAAACATAGACCAAATATCGACGTGGTCTTTGTTTTGCCCGTCGGATTTGGTCCAAACATAGACCAAATATCGACGTGATTGTGTTGCCCGTCAGATTTGGTCCAAATATAGACCAAATATCGACGTGGTCTTTGTTTTGCCCGTCGGATTTGGTCCAAACATAGACCAAATATCGACGGTTGTTTTGCCCGGCGGATTGGGTCCAAACATAGACCAAATATCGACGTGGTCTTTGTTTTGCCCGTCGGATTTGGTCCAAACATAGACCAAATATCGACGGTTGTTTTGCCCGGCGGATTTGGTCCAAACATAGACCAATTATCGACGTGGTCTTTGTTTTGCACGTCGGATTTGGTCCAAATATAGACCAAATATCGACGTGGTCTTTGTTTTGCACGTCGGATTTGGTCCAAATATAGACCAAATATCGACGTGGTCTTTGTTTTGCCCTTTCGGATTTGGTCCATATTTAGCCCAGTACTTGAACATATAGTCATGAAGAATTACAAGTTCCTCACAAAATGTTTTACAGCTATTGCTTTCTTTCCAGTCCAATGTAGAATGCAAAATATATAGATAGCGATTTAGTGCCATTACATTTAAATTATGCCAAACAAATTACTACGTTACTGTTGTTAACTCCTTCAGTATTTTCCCTGCTGCTTCATGCACTGATGTAAATACTTTTCAGGTAGCCTAAGTCGATTTGTTAATAAAGCAAAAGATTCCTACAAATATTGTAACAAATAATGTAAATTAAGATTTCAAGTCCATCAAGGTAAAAAACAGATTAAATGAAATAGGGTAGAAAAAAACAAAATCGTAATACACTTTATAATGCCTTTTTGTTTTATGTTTTAATCTATTCATCTTGTTAGTAAGAAATCATAAATTAATATTTATTATTTATTAGAAATGAAAAAATCATACTTTAATAATAATAATAATAATAATAATAATAATAATAATAATAATAATAATAATGAGTAGGATTTTTTTAAAGTGTACTTTTACAATTTAACACATGTAAACCACAGCAGAAACTTCTAACCGGCAGGCCCATGTCATACAGTACAGATAATAAATAACCCACTATAAATTAAAAGAATTAACCTATGCTTTTTGTTTTCACAAGCTTTGGAGATGTAACATAAATTCCCCTTTTTAATAATAGGTCACCTATAGCTTTCGCCATGAGACGGTGTTCAAAATGACATCAATGTTTTTAAAGTGCACTGCGAAGGGAGCACAATTGTAAACATGAAGATCGCTAAACTGAATTGTAAAAATAGTTTGAAAGCAAATTACACCTTGAGATGATCTTTAATGCTTTTTTTATTTTCAATAATTCCAACTTTGAATGTTAGAATGTTCTAAATGAACAGAGCATAGGGGGGATAAGTGGCAATAGCACACAGCCAGGAACTCTTCTACGCGAGTCAGCGGGACTTACGTGCGCGTGCTCATCATTTGAAATAAATAACGGACACAACGCAATGGGCGGAACGGTAATCTGAAGGTAAGTACGTTATATTCGACGTTTCACATGTTTTATTTGTCGTTTTACTTATAATTTATGTTAAATGGAACTTTAGATGTATAACGTTTTACATTATTATTATTTTTAATGAACACTTAACCACTTTATATGTTTTTTATGTCGCCCTGTATAGTGACGAGGTCATTGACAGCAGCTAATCTATGAAGGTAAATAATAGCTGTTTTGGTTATTTATTTGGCGATTTCAACAAAATTTCTTCATTTTATGTCCTCATTGCTTTTTAACCTTTAATGGCTAACGTTATGAGAAACGCTTCACAAATAGCATTAACGGTACTTCGAGCTAACATTTTTTAACATGTAATAATGCTAACAAAGTGAATCGCTGTCGGTTCACGGTTTTGTTGCTCTGTTTCTACATTTAGTGATGAACTCCTCGCCAGACACGCTCCACAGCCTTGAATGGGGAAGCTTTGCCATTTCGTAAGTTGTCCACCCGATCTGTCGCTAGTCAAGCTAATTATTTGTGGTTTCGTTCGGTGCCTGATTTCCTTTGTTCACAAACCATGCTTGTCTGTTTTTTTTTTTCTGATTGTTGTGCTATGTTCTGGTGTACGTTTTTTTTATTTTCCTGTTTATTAAAATTCATTTTGTCTACATCCTTCCCTTTCGATTCACGGTACTGCAGTTTACTCATAAAAGATAAAAAAAAAATGTTTGTAAACGCAGTCATTAAAAAAAAAAAAATTATATCATTAAGCTTTTTATAACTTCACAAGGAAATGAACTCCAAACAAGATCATTGAATTTCTCACAAAATACCTTGTAACTTAATATTCTGGTTGAGGAGTCAAACTTGTGGCTATTTTATGGTACAAATACTGTGGATTAAACAATTTACATTGGAATTGTACTTTGTAATAGTAGATACCAGGTGAGATGTCATGCTGAGTTATTTTTCTTATAACTTTAATGGCAGTTTCGCTGGAATCTTCAATTGAAAACACCAAGATCATTAACCTGTGTCAGCCTGGACAGACTTCTGTTCCAGTTCTGACTACACCTCTCTGCTTATGTGGATCACTGACCACTATGTTCTCTGAAGGTATTAGTTCATTTTCTTTTCGGCTTAGTCCCTTTAATAATCTGGGGTCACCACAGCGGAATGAACCTTTTTATGCAGCGGATGCCCTTCCAGCCTCAACCCATCTCTGGGAAACATCCACACACACACTCACACTCATTCACTACAGACAATTTTAGCCTACCCAATTCACCTGTACCGCATGTCTTTGGACAGTGGGGGAAACCGGAGCACCTGGAGGAAACCCATGTAAACACTGTGAGAACATGCAAACTCCACACAGAGACCCCAACTGACCCATCCAAGGCTCGAACCAGCGACCTTCTTGCTGTGAGGTGACAGCACTACCTACTGCGCCACTGCGTTGCTGTAACGTGGAGACTGACACGGAGGGATCAATTATGCAGTATTTATTAGTCACAGTCAAACACAAACATCCAATACGCACTAAAGTGCGAACACACATCAACAGTAATCAATAATGGTCTTGGGGCTGGCGGCTGACAGACACAGAGTGATTTACCAGGCATAGATCAGTGGCAGGCGGTGTGGTTCAGTATCCGTTAGACAGGCTTGGGTCGAGGGCAGGAAGCGTGGTTCAGAGTCCATGTATAAAGCAAGGGTCGTGGGCAGGCAGAAGGTAGGGATGGCTGACGCGAAACTGACGTTTCGATACAGTGTCGAGATCCCGAAGCGCAAGTGTTTCGAGACACTGTACCGAAGCATGATCCGAAACACCATGGTCACGTGATTAAAGTGTTTCGAAACACCTGGTCACGTGACTAAAGCGATTCAAAGCATCGATCAGTTCAGAAGCGTTTCGAGACCTGGAGAATATGCATTTGACTAACAGGGTCAGATATAAGAGTCTGTCTCGTATGGCCTAGTGGGCCATGCACGTGCGTGTTGTTTGAGTCATTAAATGACTTTTGGGTTCGAATCCCGACTTGTACAAATACTCCAAAATCATGATTTTATGTATTTTAATCATGCTACGGTTTATGATGTAGTCTAGATAGGATACAGCTGCAGATACGCCATCAATTTAACATAATTTTTGTAACTAAAACAATAATTAATATTTTTACAGTACTGTGATGGTTGGGTTTAGGTAGAAGTTAATAAAATACAATAAATGGGAAATTTAATGAATAACATAAATAATTCTTGTTAACTTCTGTCCACAACTGTATCTGATCTATCAACAACCCTGTTTTATGACCGAAACAAGCCATATTTATTTACAAAGTGTTCATTCGGATGTCAGACCAATGTTAAAACAGAACGATGTACGAACAAAGCACCTCAAACTGATATTAAAGCATTTCAAAAGAACTGTATCAGCCTGGATTCGAACCAACAATCACCACATGGTAGTCAGGAACCCTAACCACTCCACTATAACACTTGAGGCTTAGATCCCACAAACTGGGGTTTATTACTACAATTTGCTCAGCCGTTCTATGCTGAAACTGGTGAGTGCACTGAACCAGTGCAATACATAAAACATGACCACTAGGCGTCACTGTAGAGTGGGGTTTCGAAACGTTTCGAAGCGTCGACACATTTGCTTCAACTGTTTCAATGTTTCATGAAGCCTCGCTTTGCCCACCACTAGCAGAAGGCAACTCAGAGTCAGAAACAGTCCGGGGTTATTCTCAGAAGATCAGACAGGAAGGCCCGCTCAGTAATGCTGGTCGGGGCTAAACATGACTTCACAATGAACTGGTGTTTGAGTGTGGCTTATATAGGAAGCGTGGGTCGTTGACTAGATTCAGTTCAGGTGTGTGCACAATCAGTTTAGATGGATGATGTAATGCTTAAAAGTCCGGGGATGGTGACCTCTGCTGGCCAGCGAGGGGAATGACTGGGACCGAGTCGGTAAAAGTTGCAGATTCTGAAGGTATTACTGTAGTAAAACAACAGCACCCATGACCGAAGTTTTTGTTAGTGACCAGTATATTTGAAGTCTGAGAAAGTTTGTTTTTAGGAGTTGGAAATGTTTTTTCTTCTCTCTCTCAAACACACCAAACTTGTGCTTACAGTACAGTGTATTTACAGTCTTTTAGCCATTTTTTAATGGCTGTATTAAATACATTTTCATAAAAAAATCAAAAGTAATTGTCACAAAACAATGCACATTTGAATTTGAATGAGAATGAGAATTACTCAACAGGGCTCAACACTCAAGATTTTTTTTATTCAGTAATATAACTTTATTTAACAATTCATATTTTAATAAAGGTTGAAGGTTCCAGATTACCAGTTAACTATTCATAAATTGAGAGTCTTACTAAATTATACTTAAACCGTAATAGTAAAAACAGTGTTATTGAACAGTACTTATTTAAATTTTTACCTTCACAAATTGTCAGTAGCCAGCACATGCTCTATTAGTGAGATTGTTAGTTGTAGAAATCAAAAGCATCATGTTTTTAGCATTCTGGTATGAGCTTGGTGAAATTATCTTTAATTAGATATTAATAATCAGTTATTGACTTATTAAAGTGAATGCTTGCAAAAAGATTAAATATTTTTATCAGCAGAACTTTGGGTGCAATCGCGTGATTCTGGTGACTCATAAAATTAAGATGGAGAGCAGGAAGTAAAAAAAATGAATGCGAGACATAAAGGAAAGTCCGTATTTTTTTAATTGATACTATAATACAAAGGAGAAATAAATAGAAATATTATGATGAGGACAGAGTTTTCTACTGAACTGAAATGAACCTGCCATTGACGTAACTACTGTAAGATACTCTCATGAAAAAACTAGTAAAAATATGTTTTTGAACCATACTATTGTTAATTGCTTGAATTAAAATGTTGTGTGTTTATATATATATATATATATATATATATATATATATATATATATATATATATATATATATATATATATATATATATATATATATATATATTTATATATATATATATCTTTTTTTTTTTATTTCCACGCGAATAATGTTATTTTTCAGACATCATCATCCTCATCATGATCATCATTAGTATTATTAATATTATGATTACATTTGGATTTTTTTCATTTCCTAATATATAATAAAAAAATAATTTTATAATAAATAGCCTCATTATTAATATGATTTATATATGATAGAATACGTGTTAGCTTTTGTAAGTGATTTGTTTTAGAATAGGATACAGTATGTCATATTCTCAATAATATTAGTAAAGGAAACATAGGCTCTAAATGTGGCATTAACATATATTTCAGTTAAAATGGAAAGCGAGTGCATGTTTTTAGCAAAACTAATATTGGATTTTATTTTAAATGCGTGTGCGTGTAAAACAATATTATTTGCACAAAGAAATGTTGGGGTTCTTCTCTAAAAAAAGTAGTTTCTCCACTCCGTTTAGAACATCATTATGGGCCTTTTACATTATAACTTAACGTGGTTCAAGCGATGGATCTGCGACAGAGAAACTGCGTTTTGGGAAACATTCATCATAGTTCTTTCCCCAAACAATGCATTGTATGATAGTTCAGCGGTGAGTTATGTTGTTGTTTGAGAAACGCACCCCTGGTGTGTTATGAATTGCATGTTTTAAATGACAGCGATGCTACATTTAGTTTTTACTGTACAATATACATTATAACCCAGTACAAAGTAAACTAATATTTTTTGAATGGCTTGCCTATTGGCGGCGTAACCGTTAAGCTTAAATAGGCTGAGCATATTTTTATTAATATTAAAACAAATTAATACAAACTAGCCACCCTTTGATTTTTCGTTTCTTTGTATTTTTTAATCAAACAAAAAATGCAATGAATTGTTTATTTTGGTTATTATTTTATTAGGATTAATATAATTATTAGGCGACACAACTTCTACATAACACTGGCTCTTGCGTTTTTACAGGTAGAAAGACTTTTTTGGCTCAAAGACATTTATGCCTGTTAATTTCAGTGCTGTATTTCAACAGATTTCGCAAAGGCTTCAGCTATTCTATCTGTCAGCTGGTACCAGCCTCAGTTTTGCGACTGTGTGGCGTCTGTATCAAGTGTCTGGATGACAGCGAGAGAGAGCGAGATGAGATCAGGGCTCAGATTTGATGTGTGGCCTCACGTCACAGTTACTTTACTGCAATTTTGTAATATTGGCTCATCTAAATTAACATTTTTTATTCGATTAAAAGCCGAAATATTGCCAGAGACAAAGCAACTTTCTGTTCAGTGATAACATTCACGCACACACAGGATACAAAAGAAGCTGAACTTCGGAAAAAGTGATCACTGCCACAATGGTTGCTTTGTTTCTCTGCAGTTGGCT
>NC_079454.1:8310271-8322771 GCF_903798145.1 Danio aesculapii
TCCCCGGCCATCAATCATAACATTGCAGAAGATGTTTGGCCTTTCATTATACAAAATATCTACTACAGATCATTGACTGCAAAACATTTATTGTGATTTAAGTGAAATGACATTATAGTGAAGTGATTTAAGTGAAATGACATTTTAAAATGAGCAGGTTGGAGAACTTATTAAATAATAGTGCTTTAAAAATGACACTAGTTAAAAAAAAAACATGTTACACGTAAATTGCGTGTTAACACGTAAATCATGTGTTAACACGTACCCGCGGGCCGTAGTTTGCCCACCTCTGGTATAATGTATAGATGTTATCATAACATAAATTATCGTAGATTTGTTTTATATTTTTAAAATATTGTTTCAAAATTCATATCAGTATGCAAATAGACTGAAATGATTATGAAGACGGAATTTATTTATTTTTTATTTATCACATTGTACAAGGACGTTTCGGTAGAAACCAATGACTGGTTGATCAAATTATATAGTTATTATTATAACAAAATAAACACAAAGAAAGCATTTGTTTGACAGTAAAACCAAGACAATAAGTATCAAATGGGGCAATACAATGAATAATTGCTTATAAAAAAACATTTTTGTAAAAATCATGAACATTCTAAAACCAAAATAAATTGTTTAAAAAAAATCATAAAATATTTATTTATTAATTTATTTATTTATTTTTCAAGTTCATTCACAGTCATCTTTGAACTCGGGAGGTGCCAGGGTTTGTCCAATCAAAATCGTCTCCCGCCTCCTCCTGTCTTCCGGGTCTAATATATACTGCCTCCATTGCATGGTTACATGTGTGCAAGAGTGTTTCGATTTCAAAGTATACCCAGTCTGAACAACAGTCATGCCTGGGATATTGCTGGGAGACGTGTTTCCTAACTTTGAAGCAGATACAACAATCGGCAAGATTAAATTCCACGAATTCCTGGGAAATTCGTAAGTGGATAAATATGTTTGTATTTCTGAGTAAGAAGGCCTGCTAACGTTATGTGGTTTAATGTGGTTTTGATGTATTTACTCGTGGTCATCAGATGGCTGATATACAGCATAAACATGCTTGCATTACTAAGGATATAACCGATATAGCATATGACGTCTAAAATATGCTAATCAATGTCTGGCCCCAATGATTATGATTGTTTTTATTATCCAATTTATTTACGCAGAATTGGTTTAAAATGGAGTCTGGAAGACCCCTCGCGTTATGAATTAGTCATGTAATCTGCTGTAAGAAGCTTATATGTTTGAATGTAGCTGAAAAATGAATCAAAACACCAGCACACAAACGGTGTGTAATTAATTATTAGCATATTGTATCAAAGCAGTTGTGAAGTAAAGCTGCCACAGACAGATCTGAGGTAAATTAACAAACGTGATATGACATTAGTGTATTTATAATCATTAACCAATCATTATAATGGTATTATAATAAACTTTTTTAAAATAAATTTATTTGAATTAATTTTAATTCGTATCCTGAATGTTTGGTATGTGTAAAATGTGCCAAGTCACTGTGGCTGTTGGATATTGCATAACAAGGCCAGTATTGTTGAGATTTTGGCAGGAGTGCAAACTTTTTGGAATTGACCCACATTACTGCAAAACTTTAATAATAAAATGATGTCTTGAAGGCATATAAATTATTTCAAAATAAGTCAGTATTAATTAATAATCGGTTTACTTTTTTATGTATGTAAGAAAAATGTTTGTTATTTATAAATGCATGAATGTCAAAATTCAATTGTTCTATTGTTGTTTTGTGTAATTGAGATATGTGTGTTTATTTATTTGAAAATGAAGCAGATTATTCTGGCCTGTAATTATTAAATGTATACAAGAAGCATAACAAAATGTATTTTGACTAGTTTCTTGCCGAAATAAATGTGTGAAACTTCGTGATTTCGAATGATGATGTGAAAGAATACAAATAAAAATTGACAATGAATTGGTATTTTAGGTCTGTGCCATTTTATAAAATTGTTTATTTTATTACATTTGTATTGGTGGCGCAGTGGGTAGCATGTTCGCCTCACAGCAAGAAGGTCGCTGGTTCGATCCTCGGCTGGGTCAGTTAGCATTTCTGTGTGGAGTTTGCATGTCCACCCCCCATGTTCGTGTGGGGTTCCATCGGTTTTCCCCTGTGGTACAGGTGATTTGGGTAAGCTAAATTGTCTGTAGTGGATATGTGTATGGATGTTTCCCAGTGATGGGTTGCAGCTGGAAGGGCATCCGCTGCATAAAACATATGCTGGATAAGTTGGTGGTTCGTTCCCCTGTTGCGACCCCAGAATAATAAAGGCACTAAGCCAAAAGAAAATAAATGAATGGTATTTTGCTAATAACTAATACTGAATAACATTTAAGTAGGTGCCTTTTAAATCGTGCTAAATCGCAAGGTAGTCATTTTTTTGCTAAAATATTTGGGAAATTCGATAAAAGTTTGACAAAAACATACAAAATGTAAGTGCTTACTTTAAGTAAATCATTAATTATTTAAAATGAGCTGAATCAAAACAATTCTTGAATTTTTTTTTTTTTTTTTTAAACTTAATTGTTTTATGTTCAATCCACCCAAATTTGTTAACTAATAAGCCAACTTAATCGATTTGTGTTTGGACAACATGAAAGAATTGTGTGGAACTCTGCAATTTTAGTTGAGATTTAGTACAGTAAATGTTTTAGGCTGCATGATGCATGTGTGGGTTTAAAGATAATGGGTATCTACAGATTTTATTTGTTAAAGTATGACTGCTGTGGTGTTTTAATGATTTCCCAAGCACATGCTAATTAGCAGTTTAACCTGTTTGAATAGAAATATGCATACAAACAGAATGTTTTATTAACTGTGGTCGTCTTTTCATAGCAGAGGTTCATGAACCCTGTAAATGAAAACGCTGCATTTCTAGCATTCAGGTTGTGTAACTGTCCTCAATTGTCCTTTGCTATATTATCTAACGGGGAAAGAGGGCCAGTTCTTGGTCCCCATTTCAAGCCAAACTTCCTCCACAATTGCCAAAGAGCCGAGAGCGGGAGATGCTGAAGTTGAAGCGTGTAACAGATGTTGTCATGAATAAAATGGTGTTTAGCAATAGCAAACCCTTTCTGCATTTCAAAATTAAAAAGTCTTGTAAGAGTGCTTAAGTGTCTCAAAATCTGTTACATTTCTATAAAAAAAAAAAAAGTTCCCTGAAATCCTTCTTTTTGTTAGTAACTATAGTCTTAAAGTGATGGTTTGGCCAAAACTGAAAACTTACTTAAGTTTCTCAACTGTTTTGAATTTTTCTGTTGAACACAGATATGAGATATTTTGAAGAAAAAATGCAGCTATTGAATCTATATTAAGAACAAATGGAAGCTTTTTCCTACATTCTTCAGAATATCTTCCTTTGTGTTCAACAGAAGAAAGAAACTCAAACAGCTTGGGAACAAATGGAGGGTGAGAAAGTATTTTTTTTTTTTTTTGGTAGACTATTCCTTTAAATTCCTCGAAGTTTTTTTTTTCCTCGCCGCTGTCGCTTCTGGCTTGCATGGTTCGGGACTTGTAGAGCTGCGCATCAATGGATTTGCTCTTCAGTATTTGGAGTCTCAGGAGTGAATATTAAACCACACTGAACTGAACCTAAAGTCTGAAAAATGAACTGACACTGTTTCAATTCACTATAATCTTCCATGTTAAGCTGCTTTGACACATTACATTGTAAAAGCACCATACAAATTAAGATAAATTAATTAATTATGACTAGTGCACTCCAAAAAGTGATTAAGTTCACAGATCGAAGATCTAAGCTTGCAAAACATGCCGTTTTTCAGTTTTGTTAAATGAATCAGTGATTTATGACAGTCTCATACTTCAGTTTGTCATCAAATTTTCTGACCAATCATTTGCTCTCTAGTATCTAAACAGTCCTTCCCCCAAGATGCTAAATTTGCAGGTTAAAGCAGTAATTTATTCACATTTAACCGAGTGTTCATACTAGGTTTGCTTAAATGTTTCCAGTGAAAAAACTAGTATCTGATACTGTTAATAATCCACTCATCCTAGACTCATCCTTTTCTTTTTTTTATTAAACAAAAGATAGTTTGAAGAATGTTAGAACTGGTGGCTATTGACTGTTAAAAAACTTTTTGTTTATTTAATATATTAACTTCATATCTATATATATATATATATATATATATATATATATATATATATATATATATATATATATATATATATATATATATATATATATATATATATATATATATATATATATATATATATATATATATATATATATATATATATATAATTTTTTTTTTTTTTTTTTATAACAAGGTTTTTTTTAATGTCTACTTGTTACCAACATTATTCAAAATATAATTTTGAAAAAAAAAAAAAAAAAAAAAAGCAGGAAAAAAATCTTATTTGGAATTGCTTAATTATTGGGTGAACCATCTCTTCAAATCTAGTCTTCCCGTGTGTGAAATGTGAGTTCACATGGTAGTGGCAAGAGTTTGCACGAGTTTGAATTTCTTTTCATTGTGACGGTCATGTGAACTGCTGTCCAGGGAGTCTGGCGTTGTTTCTTTAACAGCAGTCAAAACTGCTGCTGGCTTTGAATAAGAAGTGCTGCTCTGTGCATTTCCACCAAACAATATGGAAATCTCCATTATAAGGATTATTTATATGGCTAATGGGAGATTTGCATTTCCTCCCTGACAGATAATGTGTGCTTCTTCTCATGTCTGCATGAGTAAATCATTCTTTTCCTTCGAACTTTAAAACATGTGACATGGTTATACAATACTGAAACTCCATATAAGTTGTTGTGTAACTGGCCAGATGATTTCCACATGCAGCTTTGTAATGCCACAACCTGACACTTGTTACTCTTACTATAGTACTACAAAAAAGCTGGAATTTGTAATTAATTACAGTTCTTAATTAAATTTCTATTTCACTATTGTTTTATTGAAGGTAGGGTCGCACAATATATCATTTTGACATTATCGCAATGGGACATTATCGCTATGTCACATCACATAGTTAAGTCTGAATTGTCATCGATCTGGACAGAATGCATTTGTAGAAATTAGGCAAGGGCCAGTATAGATTCTGACGGTATGATAAACTTGGATAATAATATCACTGTTTCATGGTATTATTACTGCTCTAAAATATATTCTTTTTAAATGTGTGGGTAAAAAAACAAAACCTTTTTTCCCCTTTGAACACAATTTATTTTTGAGAAACATTTAAAATATTTTGAAGCAGTAAACATGTCGGGCTAAATAATAAAAAAAAACATTTTTTTTGATGAGTTTTTTTGGATTCATTTGTGTATATTTGGATGTCTTTTCTGCTGGAGATACTGTTCTGCTAAAAAGCGAACAAAAAATTAAATCTTACACATACCGTAGGAATGGTATAGCAGAAAATTTTGGTGGTTTTTAAAATCTTGACTTTTCGAAATTGCGGTATACCTTAAACTGTTATCGTCCCATGCCTAGTAGAACTGTAGAATTATTGTCTTGTTTCAAGTCCAAATATCAAAATTTCAAACCAAAAACAAATAATTTTACTTTTCTGATTTGCAGGTTATTTAGCTTATTTTACTTTATTTAAATTGGTGAAACAGTATTCATATTACAACATATAACGCAGAAAAATGAAATATCACAATATTAGATTTTTCCAGTATCATGCAGCCCTAATTGAAGGGGTGATTTACCTGACAAATTTGAAATAAAGGGTCATTTTAAATAAATATTCTAAGTGTGTGTATTTTTAAGTTCACAGTATGTCTGATAATATTTTTTTCTTCTGGAGAACGTCTTTGTTTTTTCGGCTAGAATAAAAGCTGTTTTTTATTAACTATTTTAAGGTCAAATTTATTAGCCCCTTTAAGCTAAATTTGTTTTCGATAGTCTACAGAACAAACCATCGTTGTACTCTATTTCAAGCAAGCACTTCAACACGCATAATGCACTGGGCTTGATCAAACTGTCATTGAGGGTTAATACTAATGTGTATTTTTCTTTTACATAGATCTACTCCTGACTAGGCATGGGTCGGTATAAGATTCTGATGATATGATAAACTTGGATAAAAATATCATGGTTTTCGCGCCATTGTGATTACTGCTCTAAAATATTTTCATTTTTTTAAATTTTTGGGTAAAAAAAAACGAACCTTTTTTCCGCTTTGAACCCAATGGCTGTGCCTGAAATCACATCCAAACTATATAATACACTAAAAACCATATGCCAGATAAGTAGAAGAATTAGAAAAACAGTTTGCAAGAAGTATTCAGATGACCTACTACTTCCGGTGAGATTCTGAAGTTTGCATCCGATGGATTCTACGCCATCTCATGATGCACTGCGAGAGAATCCATGAATGGCAGTAAAGTGGGTATATTATATGATTATGACAAAATTGCATCCCTAATAATCTTTGGGGCAGTAAACATGTCAGGCTAAATAATGAAAATAAATCATTGACTTCTGCTGTCTTCATTAGTTTTAAAAACACTGATTTATTATTTCTTTGCAATTTAAGACAGCATCTTTGGATCTCTTTTCTACTGGAGATACTGTTGTCCTAAAAACAAAAAAAAGAAAAAAAAAATCTTACATGTACCGTAGGAACAGTTTAACAGAAATTTGTGTTTTTAAAACCTTATTTTTTGTATTATTATCCCCCCCCGATTATCCTTCCATTTCTACTGCTGACACTTTAACAATCCAAAACTGGGTTGAAAATCTGCAAATGAACTCTTTCAGTTTCTGATTTGAAAAATTTATTCTTGCCTTTTGTCTTGTTTTCTTCTTCAGATGGGGTATCTTGTTCTCTCACCCTCGTGACTTCACTCCAGTATGTACAACTGAACTAGCTCGTGCCGCCAAGCTTCATGAAGAGTTTAAGAAACGAGATGTGAAGATGATCGCCCTGTCTATTGACAGCGTGGAGGACCATCGCAAATGGAGTGAGGTCTGCAGATATGGCACACATGCACACAATTCATTAAGATTTCAAAACAGTAGTTCCCAATAGAACCTTTTCACAATGACGTCGCTTCACTTCCCCCTATCAGCAACGCAGTGTACTTTTAGTTCCGTTTTACCTTTGAATGAATGGGAGACTTCTCTGGAAAACTTTTCAAACCTTTTCAATTATTTAATTTTATTTTATTTTATTTGACCCATAATGGATTTATTTTTGCCCTGATGCTGCTATGAGTATAAATTTATATGATCTGTTATTTGTAAATGTTCCAGCATGAGTAAAATTCTTTAATAAATCTTCACATATACCTGGTATGTCGTCTATAAATGCAATCAGTTTTATCAATTATTATTTACTGATCTATTAAAGTTTTGTTCAGTTTCTCTATTTGAATGAATGAAGACAGTGTCTTGCCGCCACCTACTGGGTGGTTTAATTTGATACCTGTACTACCTTTTCAATAAATAATGTTACAAATAAATTCATAATCTAATAATGCTGGTTTAAAACGCAGTCTTCTTGGTGTTATTTTGCAACTACATTTTTATAATGATTTAGTTTGATTATTAAGGGTCACAACATTGTTATTCTTCATTTAATATAAAGAATGGCAACACTTTACAAAAAGGTTAATTAGTTAATGCATTTACTAACATGAACTCATCATGAACAACACTTGTACAGCATTAGTTAATGCACTGTGAGTTAACATGTACTTACAATGAACAACTGTATATTCATTAACGTTAACTAACATGAAGAAAACTGTAGTAAATGTATTGTTCATTGTTTGTTCATGTTAGTAAATGCATTAATTAACCTTAACTAATGAACCTTATTTTAAAGTGTGACCTATTAAATAAATATAAAGGTTTTATGCTCATAAATGAAATACTTATATAAAGAAATGTCAGAGCAGTAAAATGTGAATTATATGAATGTATTTGTGAATCAGCTGTCCGCTGTAAACAACCTCCGTAAAACACCCAGTTTTATTTATTTCTTATTCTTCAGGACGCAAAAATAAATAAAAAAATAAATTTAACATAAGAAAATGTGCAGCACCCGTGTAAACATCTAAAATCTTGTTTTGACAAATGCTGACAAGCACATACCAACTTTATCTGCAGTGAAGATAGCAACACAAAGGAATACTTTGCGTTTAAAGTTCCATTTTCTTGGTTCAAGCAGAAATCTGGATGATCTGTACTATTTATTTATTTATTTATTTATTTATTTATTTTTGTAAGTTTATTTATTTTTTTAATTTATTAATTTTTTTAGATGTCCGACATCTCACCTTGAATACAGAAAACAGCTATAGTCACAGTCTAACCATTTCTGTGGTAAATATACAGCTGCCTGGGCGAGTTCTCTATGGGGATTTCTGTGTAGGCGGAACTGATGATACACTGCGTGGAGTGAAACCGGACACTGCGTGACGTCATGTGAAAAGGGTCTGTTAGCTTTTACTATGATATTAAACAACTAACAGCTGATCGTGGGAAAAATAGCAAGGACATTTTTCTATGGACATGTGCTGCACAGGTGACATCATATATGAATTCAGGGAGCTCCTGAGAGCTTCCTATTCTTTCACAAATGTTGGTAGAAATGTCTGTAATCCTGTAAGCTAGATTTTTAAATCATAATAATATTGGCGGTTCATTCCGCTGTGGTGACCCCGGATTAATAAAGGGACTAAGCCGAAAAGGAAATGAATGAATGAGTGAATGATAACTGACATGGTAATTGGTGTTTAATAATCTGGTGATTGATTTATTAATATTGTAAGATTGATTACTCTTCAAAGAATGATTAAAGTGTTCAGTACATTCATGGAAAAACATTTAATGTATAAATAAAGCCATCTCACATGGGCCTCCCTTACTGAACAGCTCTATTTAATGATGCTGCATTGTTTTCTTGTAGCTATAGCCTCCAGTCATTGGCTCTTTGGCCTCAAACATACACAGTGGACTTCTCTGATTGGTTCAGACCAGATCACCTTACTGTAATCCCAAAAGAAGAGACTTTCTGCTGCTGCTGACTTTCTCTCAAAGTCTCCCTGAAGGCCCTGAAGTTCCAAAGTGTCTGAACCTGGCCAAAAGTTTCATTAAAAACACTACTGAAAATGCATTTAGAAAAAAAGCCAAGTCTCATACTGTGGTTGCCAAGCTTCTGTCTTTCTCCCTTACTTGACATACAGTCATACTTTTACACCCACATGTTCCTATGGCTGAACTCTTGTGTTCATGTGAATAATGCTGACACACGGTTCCCACGAGATGCCATTTGGCTGACTGTTTAACCACAGCTCTGTTTCAGTCATTATGTACCAGAAATCCGATTGTGTACATTGTAATTTAGAGCAACTAATGTTAAATTGTTACTAGGGCTGCACAATATTGTCCTTTTTAATATTTATTATAATGATTTCGTGTCATAATAATTATAATTCATATTGTATTACAAAATGTGCAAAATTATTGTTATCGTGCTAATAGAATGTGGAATATACAGTTGTGTTCAAAAGTTTACATACCCCTTGAAGAAAAACATTTTATGTAAATATCTTACTTGGGACAGTACTAAATAAAAAAATAATAACATGCTTGTTTTAGGATCTGTCCTATTTTGTTCAAATTAAAAAGAAAGTTTTCACTCATTTGTAGTATTTTAAAGACTAAAGGTTTGCACCTTGATTTTTTTTTTTTTATTTATTTATTTATTTTTTATCTGGATTAATTGATATGAAAAATATTGTTTACCTCTATTTTAATATAAATAAAAAAAAAATCAATAATGATTAAAAAATATCATATAAAAAAAAATTGTAGGGAAATGTTCCATCACAATACTCAACAGCATTATCACATAAAGCATATATATATATAATATATATATATATATATATATATATATATATATATATATATATATATATATATATATATATATATATATATATATATATATATATATATATATATATATATATATATATATATATATGTGTATATGTATATGTATATGTATGTGTGTATATATATGTATATATATATATATATATATATATATTATAATTTTTTATTTATTTTTTTTTTTTTGTGCAGCCCTTGTTAAATTTAGATTACATTTTAATTTGTTTGTGGCTACAGTGACTAAAACAAAAAAAATTAAACCTCCTACAAATGAAAAAAAGCACAACAAATTGGAAAACTTTATTTGAAATTACAGATAAACTGCATTAGTTGGTAAAGGGGAAAAAATAGCTGTGTCGCAGCATGTTTATAGACCATACACCTGTCCTAACTATACACGGCACGTGTCAAGCCAGTGATGAGCAATTTGGCTGTCTGCAAACGACGTTATGCGTAGACACGACATGGCATGACATTTAAATACCAGGGCCATTCAGAATCGCAAAATAGTGCACTGCACTTCCAATGAAATGGTACGGATCATAATCTAATTGATACAAATGACATCTCTATCTTTTAATAAAGAACTTGGTAAGGACTGTTTGTTTGCACAGGTTCTATTCATTTTTTATAAATCGTTTGCTAGTTGTTTTCTTTATCTAAATTAAATTATCTGCTGCTGTTTCAGTTGGCCAATAAATGTACCCCAAAATGGCAATCAAACTCCCATTAGTAGCATTTAACCCCAAATAAAGCACATAATCAGCACCTGAGGTACTCATAGTAATTGTAGTTTGTTGTTGTTCATTTGTGACTTCAAAAGCCATCACAGATGGTTGAGACAAACAAACTGCTTTTTAACATAAAAATATGCATTTTATCACATTATCATGGGTAGTTATGACACTGTTATAGCAAAGCAATCATGACAAATGGTATATCACTTAGAATGGTTAGAAATCCTTGTTATTTCATACTCCATTAATTTCCGTCAAGACCAAATATGAAAATGAATGAGCAACAACAAGTTCGAATGAGTAATCTTGTCATGCATTCATGACCTAAAAGTAAGTTCACACCATGACTTTGCTACAACAATCCACATGGAAAAACTGGTAGAAACCTTTGTTCGTTTTAATGAGAGCAGTTCAAAATCTGTTCTATATGTTAAGGGGGAAAATGTCTGAAAATATTTTAAATAAAAAGGCGAAGAAATGGTAGATTCAAAGTTTCTATTGTCTTTAAAATGGGACCAAGCTTAGATTTGGGTTTTAATGCTTTGATCTACAGATCTAAGTTGTGCCGTCAAAGCATTAAAAATGAACAACACTTTTTAAAATGGATATATCCGTTTCACATTTACTGTATACCATGTATAATAAAGCAATACAATGACGTTGCATCATTTGTATTCTCAAGGACATACTGTCGTTTAACCAAGACAAAGCCTGCTGTCCCATGCCGTTCCCCATCATCGCGGATGACAAGAGGGAGTTATCAGTGTTGTTGGGGATGCTGGATCCTGACGAGAGGGATAAAGATGGGATGCCCCTCACTGCCCGCTGTGTGAGTGTCCAACATGCTTTAAAGACTGTAGTTAAGGCTACACCATTACTTAATCTATGTAACACCTCAACTGTATCGTAATTATTGTAAAATCGGACATTGCAATATTTTGTTTTGATGTGATTTTTATATATTGCATTATGAATGAATAGCTCCATTTGGAAAGATTTCATTTAGATTGAATGGGATAATCAAGATGTTTTTCCCTTGCAGTGCATTGCATTAATATAGATATAAATATAACATTATAATACATTACAAGCATGGGTAAACGGTGCTTTAACAGGCAGAACTGTCAGAGATATGAACAAAAGCGAGTGATGCATCAAAGTTTAATTTAAAAGATGGTTTTAAAATGGTTATAAAATCCTTGTAATCATAAAAATAATTTATAAAAATAATTAGTTTAAAAATAAAGAATATCACAATGGTGAATGCCTCAAGGATAAAAGCCTTGTCCATTTCGTGAGGTGCGTGCACAGTCAGTGGATGCAGCGCCAGGCGAAAATATAAATCAGCCCTTAAGATGTTTTATTTTTTTCTGTTGTAAAATGGTGCATCTAACCTGTCTTTAGTACTGTTCAATTCAAATAAATTTATTTTACTACAAATTTTGCTATAAATATATAATTGTTTTTTTTTTTTTCTTTTTTTTTTTTTTGCATTTTCTCATGCATGTTTTTGATATCGTGATGGGTCTTAAATTGAATACTTGATGGTTTTAACTTGACATTGATATCTGCAGAAACCCTGTTGTTTTTTTTTTTATTTAGATTTTTCGATCTGTTATTATATTCTGTGTTTTTAATCATTTTTATGACCTTTTTTTTTTTTGGCATTCATCCTTGTCCTTTACAGCTGCACATTTTATGTCTGTAAAGTGCCTTGAGATGCTACTTTTAAAGGCTCTATATAAAGTTTGTTATTATAAATGTAAAATATCATTCTTTAATAAATCTAATCCTGCGATTTGTGACTTGCAGTTTTACACATTGATTGAT